>NC_136788.1:9721034-9727261 GCF_947034865.1 Barbatula barbatula
CAACCAGCCCAACACACACAACACAGACACAACACACACAACACTGACACAACACACACAACACAACACAACACACACAAAACTGACACAACACTGACACAACACAACACAACACAACACAACACAACACAACACTGACACTTATGACAGGATCCTGCCACTTTCACTAAGAACTTTTGTCAATACTTCGCACTTGTATGTCTGTATTGATGTGTACATATTGTTTCTTATATAGGATACTCTTATTTTATTTTATACAGAATGTTTATATTTAATCTTCCTGCTTTGGCAATGTAAAACACTTTTTTATCCTGCCAATAAAGCTTTTTTGAATCTTGAATCTTGAGAGAGACACACAGACTTTGACTTTTAACCCCTCTTTATTACAAAATATTCTAGGTTTATCTAAACCTTACATGGATTTAAAAAAAGTAATTTAAAAAAAACGGACATACAATAATAAATAGCACGAAATAAAACAAAGACGATATCACAATTAAATATAAATTTGCAAAGCACCATCTATATCAGATTCACATATGAACTGGTTTACTCCCCAAATGTGATTTAAAGTCTCCAGGTCTTTAACCAAGCTATAGTATGCATATTCTACCTTTAATCTAGTTTTAATTAACCCTTTTAAGATTAACATTGCATCAGTAGACCCAACATTATTTATTTTGCTTTTACGTGAAATCCATATTCCCATTTTTGCTTGCCCAAACAAAAAATTAAGCAAAACATGGATCTGCTTTCTGTTTCTGCTATACTTTGGTCCATAGATAAATAACATAGGAGAAAACACTTCTCCCAAAACTGTACACCACTCTTCTAATAGAGAGAATAAAGGCACAAGCCTCCCACATTGAAAAAATAAATGAAAAACAGTTTCAGTCATCCCACAAAAAGGACATTCCTCCTCAACCTGGGGATCGAGGTGTGCTCTGTATCTGTTCGTAGCTATTAACCCATGCACAACTCTCCACTGAAGGTCTGCAGACCTTTTTTCAATGGGAGGCTTATACAAGGCCCTCCAGCAACCCTTCGGGGAAGAACCTGATCCGAATAGCTCTTGCCATTTTGATTCTTTAACTCCTCCTAAAGAGAGAGAGTGTGAAACTTTTACACATGTGACGTACAGTGCTTTCTTATCAGTTTTACTGAGACGGCCCAATTCAGGTGTCTTGAAGGTCAACAAAGACCCCTCCTTTTCTTCAAAAGTACCCATAGCCAGAAATATTCTTAGTTCAGGAAAAATTAAATCCACGTCTTCATTTGTTGTTTCTACACTGCATTTAAATTCAGTTGAAAGACCCTCAAGAATTTCATTTAACAGTCTTTGTGTCAGACGAATCAATCTTATTCCAATTGTGATGGAAATTTTCATGACGTGGGTTTCTTCATGCTAATCTCTGTAAAAATTGATTCAAGACTGTCTATCTTGTTCTAGATTCCTGAGAAATGTTTTGCTACGTGGCAGACCACTCAGCTCCTTTGCCCTTGAGCAAAGACCAAGAGGTTCTGGTAAAGATAAGGGATGGCGACACATTTGTGTTACCAAAGATACGTTCTTGCTCAAGGGAGGGGAGAAGAAGGGGTGTCATGTTTGGATCATATAAAAGCCCCTGTAAATGAGCAGGGAGGAACCTTCACTCTGCATATGTCTTTTGATGCAGACTGAATGTCAATAAAACTACTTTGCAAAGTACCTGATGTCTCTGTGTGTTGTGTTTGTCAAAATTGACTCACCTTGATTAAGGAATACGAAAATTCCACAACACAATCTTGGAGGCTAGCATTTCAGGAGACATCCATCCATCTGAGGTCATTAAATGTCCAATCTTTACAACTCCTGCAGCCTTCAGAAGATTCCTCTTCGATGGTGATTTTTAAAATCGCCGAGTCCACTATAGGATTGTGCATCAGACGTTCCTCCCTTGACCAGAGACCTCCCTCGTCTGTGATGTCTCTTGAGATATTAAAAGTCCTCCAGGCTTTGAACACTGAATGGTAAAAGGAAGTTAGAACAGACAGATGTTTATCCAGCCCCATCCCTCCTGCTCTTCTAAGGAGGACACACGTTACTCCAGACCAGTTTACATCCACTCCGTAGAGGAATCTTTTTACTGTCTGTAGTCTGAAAGTCTTAATCCTGCTTTTTATGTCCACCAGTCCTTGTCCACCTTCTTGTCTGGGCAGAAACAAAGCTGATGCTTTTATCCAGTGGTTGCCGGACCAAAAAAAGTCTGTTAAGCATTTTTGGATTTTTTCAACCAAATCTTCAGGAGGTTCCAGAATGTTCATTTTGTGCCATAGCGTTGAGGCAACAAGGTTGTTGCAGACCAGGGCTCTCCCCCTATAGGATAACTGTGGTAGCAACCAATGCCAGCAAGACAACCGAGCACACGCCTTCTCCACCAGGCCCTCCCAATTCTGCCTCTTATAATCCTCCCTTCCTAGAAACACCCCCAAATATTTTAACCCAGATTTTCCCCATTTTAAATCACTTGGGAGAACAGGAGTGTAGTAGTCTAGACCACACCACAGTGCATCACTTTTTGCCCAGTTTACTTTTGCGGATGAGGCTTTACCATAACTTAATAAAATCTCTTTTAAAACCTGAACATCTTTATCATCCCTTAAAACAACAGTAATATCATCAGCATAAGCTGAGATCTTTACATAGTCATTGAAACTAGCACCTTGTACCTTTAAACCTATTAAACTCTCCCTTAGTTTGCATAGAAGAGGTTCTATAGCTAAGCTATAAAGCTGACCCGAAATTGGGCATCCTTGTCTGATACCCCTCTGTACCTTAACAGGGACACTTAGGCCTCCTGCTATCTTTACCATACATGTTGCATTATTGTACAATAACTTTATCATTTTCCTAAAATTCTCTCCAAATCCAAAAGCTTCTAATACTTTAAAAAGATATTGATGATCAACACGATCAAACGCTTTCTCCTGATCAAGTGACAGTATTCCTACATCAATATTATTGTATAATCAATGACATCACGTACCAAATGTAAGTTATCAGCAATACTTCTGTTTTTTATACAATATGACTGATCTTTGTGTATAATTTTGAACAATATTTTGTTCAATCTGTTGGCAAGGCACTTTGAAAAAAGTTTATATTCAGTACATAGAATAGCCAAAGGTCTCCAGTTCTTTAACAGGGTAAGATCACCTTTTTTCGGAAGCAATGTTAAGACAGCCCGTTGGCAGCTCTTAGGTAGAAACCCAGTACGATTACATTCCTTGAGCACCCTCGAATAAGTCAGATCCAAATGTTGTCCAAAAATGTTTATAAAATTCACCAGGAAGCAGGCCCGTCGCAACAAGGCAAGCAAACCAAGCAATTGCTTGGGGCCCCGAGCTGGCCGGGGGCCCCGAGCTGGCCTGGGGCCCAAAGACAACAACTGGTTAAGAATAAAATGCAACGACAAACTGAGCGCCCCTTTGACAGTCAATGCAGTAAAGTGCAATGACACTTTTATTGGGATCCCCCTCAAGGGGCCCCTTTCGTGATCTCTGCTGACGGCAAAAACAAAACCTCCGTCGGCAGTCATGAAGCGGAATTATGCTTCAGGATCCCAAAAAAGAAAGAAGAGAAAGTGTTACCCCGAGCTTCTTCCTGGCATGGGTAGAAAACCCTTGAGCTTTAAAAGTAGGCACAAGGGGACAAGGTTTTCCAAAAATATAAGAGTTTATTCACAGCATCAGAGTTAAATAAGACAAACAGGTAAATTCTCCCGTAGAAGACTAAACATGTACCAAATGGTTTCCTCCCCCTCTCAATAGATCTAATTTACCTTCGGCCAAACCCAGATACAATTGCGGCCTAAACACAGGACCACTCAAGACCCAAAATAACTCATATGCAAAATCCCACACTCATAATACACTTCAAATAAACACAAACAAAATAATACCTGCCAAAACAATATCACACCAAACCACGCACAAGAGAGTAGTCCACGGTTGGTGGACGTCAATGTAATATGGGGGGTGTTTCAATGGCCCAAAAGAATGAGAGACTGGGAAGGGACGTTAACACACAAATACAATAGACAAAAATGAAATCACCTTGCTAGTCAGTCCCTTACACCACAATCATAGCCCACAGCTAGATTGGAAACATGCGGCACGCACGTACAGGGACAGACCAGCGAAGGGAAAAACCTAACCGAAACAAAAAACAGGAGGAACAGCGAACAACTCCACCTACTACAAAGAAACACAGAAATACACCTTATAATTCAATAACAATACAAATATTTCCTTTAATCATATTAACCTTTAAAATCCTTTCAACCCTATGTAAAATAGTTTAAATTACCTGCAACACTGTCATCAACACTGGACCAATCTCCTTGATGAAACCACACAGCATTACCGACGGTCTATGCCACACTTATCTATCTTAAAAACACATTACCTTAATTGAATAAAGCCACATGTCGCCAACACTTAAAATCTCAATCCATACACATACCCGCTCTCTCCAACGGTGTCCGCAACGAATAACAAAATATCCCACAATGTTCACATCTGTAGTAAACAAGATTCGTGCTTTTAAAGGCTTTGTGATCATAAAAAACACAAAGCAACATTCACTTAGCCTACCTGCTTCGAGCCCTAACCAGGTGCAAATGTCCTCGAGAGCATACCAAAAAGGCTTCCACACACTTGAGATCCAAACAAAGGGACTGGACCTCATATTTTGGCATCCTCTCAAGTGCCTGCTTATAAACCCCCCACCATGTGCTTGGCCACGCCCTACAAGCAAAAGGAGCTAGCTCCCCTGCTACAAAAGGAAGAGGAGGATAAGAATAAACAAGATAGTGGTAAGTGATAAATTACACTGGATAAAATAACTCTTCTTGTCTTGGTGTCATTTTGCAGCAGGTAGGCTTGCAAAAATATGTTAGCTAACGTTACCTGTAACCTGCCTGACGGCAAATGCTGCTTGTAACGAACAGTTAGTGCAACTTCGGACGGAATATGGTTACATACTACTGTAATATGTTTTTTAACGGGATAAGGAAGATGCAGATCTGTTCCAGAATCACTGTTTATCGTATTTAATGACATGACATTGCTATAGCTTGTAAAAGGTTTTGATGAAAGTGGCATAACGTTAGCATGCTATACTAACTATTCCACCGTGATGATCTATTTACCAAATGCGGGTGTTAGGAAAACCACACAATAAATTCCGTGCATCAAACATTAGCTTGGGATGTTTTTAAGCATTAGTAACCCTTAACAAAGTGTTAGGAATATCTGGTCGTCTATCTATGTAATGTTTATAGATATTTTAAAATGGTTTCTTAAAGGTTTACAAAAAATGTTTAATCATTACCCGATACCTAATATATCATATGATAGATATATTGTGTGTTACAATAAACTGTTAATTTACAGCACTACTAATAATTAGTAAACATATAATTATAATTTCATTGTTTGTTAACAGTAAAAAGACTGTTTGCTAACAGTTAAATGACAGTAAACTAAAGATTAATTAACTATCAATTTACCATCTATTAATGATTGTTATTATTAAGTGTTACCATCTTTTCTTTCTCCCTCAAGGTGCTTTGCTTAAATTTCTCAGCCCTCAGGCTCTTCTTAAGGAGACCTCCACTGATGAGGTAGAGTGAATTTCTCTCACTGAGCTGAGCTGTTAATTGTGACCTCTTTCAATATGCTAACAGTGAAATGGTAAAACGTACTTCACAGGTAATTTCAGATTTTTTTTTTCAATTATTTTCCCAGCTACACCATCAACTTCATCCTCAACATCAGATGCATCACTTCTCAGTGCTGATGTTTCCTCTATAGCACAAGGTACCACCACAAGCTCTAGAATTACAGCTGATATCCTGCACAGCCCAGAGTTTAAACTGATAAGTGTGTGCTGTCATATTGTTAGAAAAACAACAGTGCAAATCACTATTGAATTCCCACCAAACTTTGTAAATAGAGAAAGGCCAAGAAAGGCTCACAGGACTGGCACTTACGTCAATTGAGCGCGATGTTCGCCAGTCTTTGGACATGGAGGACATTGTCATTGCCTTTGCAGAAAACAAGGCTCGCAAACAGCAGTTTTAGATAATTTGCACGTTTGTGAGAACTGAAAAATGTTAGTGTGCGTGTGTTTTTTAAGTATGTTGGATTTAGTTATTGTGCACTTTTTTAATGTATATTTGATT